>NW_006766897.1:201896-235464 GCF_000275845.1 Dichomitus squalens LYAD-421 SS1
CAGGTTGTCCCACATTCATCGATCATCATCGATCAAGACTGTGAGTATCCAGATTCAACATTACAGTGCACTGCTAATCCTGTTCAAGCAGAACTCGATTACCGACATGGTGAGTGCATATATGCACATATCTTCAGTATTGCGCGTGCCATCTCAGCTGTGTCTGATGTCCAATTGTAAGTAGGTGTCACTGCGCTGGCGGCTATGGGTACGAGTTGATTAGGTTAGGGTTGATTGGGCCGGTCTGTATGATATATAGAGAAGTTTAGACGTAGCGTAGAAGAGTCGCCGTTTGAATATATTCATTTCGATCTAATTCGTTCTGGCTGCCAATATCGGGAGGAATACTAGGTGCCAAGCCGGGCACCAAGAATGGATATTAATAATAAGCTACAAAGTCGTATATCCTATTTGATCCCATGTTACACAGGGTGCGGAATGTCTAAGTAATATGTGGGGAACATGGTCGGAATGTGAGCGGAAGGCAGTCAATACCACGACATCCTCTAAACCTGCGGAATGTGGTGGGAACAAGCTGGGAATGTGGCGGTAATGTGCTCATCCTCTCCGTGTTCCCCAACCTCCGTAATCTGGCGCTTCACGCGGTGCAAAGCATTCACGGCTTTTCGCAACTTGCGATATTTCTTACGCCCTCTCTAGGCTCACGCGACGCTGCAGGTTCACGTGCCACATCGGTCGCGTACTCGTACCGTGCATCATCTCACCCTTGTCCAGGGATGCTGAAGGCACATGTGTCGGCCATGCTGCAGCGAGCAAAGGAATCAGTCGCACAATTGACCACAGTTAGCTGAGTTCTTGTTCGGTCTAAACGTGCCTAGACCTGATAGCCGATCTCCTCGTATAATCTCTCCTTCCTCATTTTCAACGCTGATGTGTGCACAACAGGCTAAGAACGCATATCAGGCAGGATGCCCATTGAGTACTGATGTGAGGATGTACGTCAATTGTGCTTCCTTGCCCACGGCGTGTGGGCCAGGTCACATTGCAGGCCATCTGACTGACGCTCAGCGTGGTCCACTCGAATGCTGCGCGACCGAAGCGCATACGCACGAGGTCATCGACTACAGGCGTCTGACTGCCGTCACAGCCTGATCGTAGCACCCCACACTACTTATGGCCGACGGCCTTCTTGCGATTCGGAATCAACTCGGCGCAGAGTATTTGATTAGAGTAGGAGTCTCCACAGCCCTTCGCCATCCTCTTCGAGCCCTTGCACGCGTCTCGCAAGGCTACCATGTACTCTCGGACCCTCCTTGTGGCAGGGGCCGCCCTGCTTGGGCCTGTCTTGGGCGCGTCGTGGACCGCGACCCCCTTCAATCCCGCCTCTGTCCCATTGGCCGTCCGTACGCCCTACCTGTCAGCCTGGCTAGCCCAAGGCGCCGGCACTGCTTTGAACGACGCTTGGCCTACTTTCTGGACTGGCAGCGTGAGTAGCCCCAACATGTCCGTTCTGCCGCAAAAGTCTAAAATGTCGCGGTCGCTAGATCCTCGGCTGGGCAGGCTACGTGAAGGTCGACGGCACGACTTACACCTGGCTTGGCGTTCCTAATGTAGCCGGGCCGTCCAAGGCTACACAAAAGAGCTTCCAGGTTGGTTTTCACGACAGCGAAGTCGATAGCGTGTGTGTATGCTTATGGGCGCCGCGTTGTGTAGTTCACCTCAACGCAGAGCATCTTCACGCTCAGTGCCGGCCCGGTCGATCTCACCGCGACCTTCCTCAGCCCCGTTGAGGTACGCTCGTATATGCCCAGCAGATGATTCGGTACTCAACCTTCGTGTCATAGCCCTCCGATCTCGTCAACCAATCTCTTCCCTTCTCATACCTCGCTGTCTCCGTCAAGTCTAATGATGGTAACTCGCACAACGTCCAGGTCTACACCGACATCTCCGCGGAGTGGGTCACCGGCGACAACAGCCTGGTGGCAAACTGGACTACCACCACTGGGAATGTCCTAACGCATCAGGTTCAGCTCTCGTCGCCGAGCGTCTATAGCGAGGTCAGCGACCACACCCAATGTGAGTGTTACTTGTGTCGTGGACTGTAGGGGTCGCTGATACCCTCTCACAGACGGTTCTGCTTACCATGCGACTTTGAATGTACGTCCTTCAACTGAGATGTGGATGCGACCAGCACATGCTCATCATCTGTCTTTATGGCATTTCCCTAGACCGTGGGTGCAACATGGCAGTCGGGCCAGGACATCGTAGTCCGCCAACAATTCATCAGTAATGGCGCCCTTGCGAACACCGCGGACACCAACTTCCGCGCAGTCTCCAACAACTGGCCCGTCTTCGGTTTCGCACACAACCTCGGCACCGTCGGCACATCCGCGACTGCGCCTGTCGTCTTCGTCGTCGGCCACGTGCGTGACCCCGCCATCCAGTACATCACGGCGAACAACGGTCGGCAAGACCGCTCCGTCCTCTTCTGGACTCGGTTCAGCACCGTCTCGAGCGCGATTTCTACCTTCATCAACGACTACGCGAATGCTCTCGCCCGCGCCAACGCGTTCGATGCCAAGGTCAAGAGCGATGCCTCCAAGATCTCCTCGGACTACGCCGATATCGTCGCCCTCTCCGTCCGCCAGGCTCTTGGTGCCATCGAGATCACCGTCTCGAAGGACTCGACGGGCAAGTTCAACACTTCCGATATCACGACTTTTTTGAAGGAGATCTCCTCTGACGGCAACGTCAACACTGTCGATGTCGTCTTCCCCTCATGGCCCATCTTCCTCTACACGAACCCGGTGATCGGCAAGCAGCTGCTCTTGCCGCTCTTCGAGTACCAGGCGACCGGTCAGTATCCGAACAAGTGGGCCGTGCACGACATGGGCTCATCGTACCCCAAGGCGGTCGGCCACAACGACGGCCAGGACGAGGCGATGCAGGTCGAGGAGTCCGGCAACATGCTCATCATGGCGCTCTCGCACGCGCAGAAGTCGGGCGACAACTCCCTCCTGAAGACGTACTACAGTCTCCTTGACCAATGGACGCAGTACCTGATCCAGGACTCGCTCATCCCCGCGGAGCAGCTGTCGACGGACGACTTCGCGGGCAAGCTGGCGAACCAGACGAACCTGGCGATCAAGGGCATCGTCGGCATCGCAGCAATGTCGAAGATTGCGGGCATTGTCGGGGACACGGCGAGGGCGAGCAACTACTCGTCCATCGCGGCGAGCTACGTGCAGCAGTGGCAGGGCTTCGCGCTCTCGAGCGACAAGACGCACTTGACGCTCGCGTACGGCAACAGCTCGTCGTGGGGCCTTGCGTACAACTTGCTGGCCGACAAGCTCCTCGGCACGAACGTCTTCCCGAAGTCTATTTTTGACCTTCGTCAGTTTCAGTTCTCTGTGCCACTCGTACGCAAGGCTGACATTGCACATCGACTTGCAGAGACGCAGTGGTACTCTAGTCACGCCCTTTCGTACGGTGTCCCCCTCGATACTCGGTGAGTGGTCTTGCACATACATTGCTTGCTTCCACGATATCGACCTCTTCTCTCCAGCCACACGTACACGAAGTCTGGTGAGCAAGCTGTGCCCGCGCTATGTCGTTACCATCGTCACTAATCGACTTTCCTAGACTGGGAGATTTGGACGGCGGCCCTTGTGACGTCAACCAGCGTCCGCGACTTGCTCGTTAGCTCGGTTCGCAAGTACGCCGCGGATGGCAAGAGCTCGCAGCCGCTCGGGGACTGGTACGAGACTGCGGACGGCTCCGTCGAGGGATTCCGTGCGCGCCCCGTTGTCGGCGGTCACCTTGCCCTGGTAAGTATCAGGCCGTGCTCTGGTGCGCGGGCCAGTCGAAGTGCTGATCATGCTCATTTACAGCTCATCGTGTGATGGATACACGGTATATGGCCGGTGAACATGCTACACGCCGCAATCTATGATGATGCATGATTGCAAGTTCATGAGGACAGGGACGATGACTGTACTAATAGCAGATTGTACAATCGGCACTTGTGTAAATATACCGAAGCGAAAGCTGCCCTGCAGCCATTTGCCTGTGATTTCGTGCACGCTCGTAACGCGGCTGGAGTCACGCTCGAATACTCGACGGGTCGCGCGAGAGACGGCGGCGTGCGAAGTGCTCGTGCGAGACGGTCCCTGCCACTAGTCTCCACCTATGCAATCTGTTGCCTCGGGTCGCTTGCGGCCGTGGAAGGGCAGGGAGCGTCCGCGCGATCTCGGGAGCCAGAAGGCCCGGAGGTTGGGTTCAGATACTCGAGCGATCGGTGGCCGATACCGAGGTCGAGGAACTGACGTCGCCTCGCAAGATCGATGCAAGCTGAGTGGGTCGAAGAAATCTGCTGTCCAGTCGCTCCTTCCCCTTCCATGCAGATGAGCGAGGCATGTCGCCCGGTCGAAACAGTTTCTGTGATGCGAGCGCCGCATCGCCGCATTAATGATTGTGGCCCCCGCTGCAAACGGACGTTGGGACACACGGCGGCTGAACACGGTCATGTGACCGGGCGATGGGGGGGGGGGGCATGATCGCGCTGGTGGCAGGCGGAGGATGGCGTCGGACACGTCCCGAACAGCATCCGCAATGCGTCTTTAAGCAACCACCGCCATCGCCCATCGCTCTCACCGAAGTTCGCCACAATCGACGGTCGCCACGTCTCCCGCGACTTTCAGAATCATTGCCGTCCTCGCCATGGGTAAACGAGCGCGCAGCCTGTCTTCCTCGCCGCACCTGGCCCCAGCGAACGGTGCGACGAAGAAGAAGCGAGAAGTGAATTTCTCCCCCAATAGGATCGCGACAGCAGAGCATGCGGCCAAGGCGGATGCCTCCCCACCCCTCTTCCAGCTCGTCGATGCCGTCCACCGCAACGTCGATAACCCGCCCAATGGTGAGTGCGTCGTGTACTGGATGAGGATGGAGGACCTTCGGAGTGAGTACGACCGCTCTTGGTAGGGAGATGATGCGACTTACCAAGTGCCGCCATACAATTCAGTTCGCGACAACAGAGCCATTGCTCAAGCATCCGCGCAGGCGCGGAAGGACAGCGTCCCACTCATAGTGCTACACGTTCTGAGCCCCCAGGACTACATCGCGCATGACCGCAGCGCTCGCAAGATCGATTTCGTGCTGCGCAACCTGCAAATAATCCGCGTAAGTCATCAGCCACTGATGAATGCATAACTAGATCTGATCCCCCTTCGCGCAGTCCAGACTCAGCGAGTTGGACATACCTTTGTACACCGTCTCACACGAGCCCCGCACGAAGATACCCGCCTTCATACACGGCCTGCTGCAACAGTGGAAGGCTTCGCACCTCTTCGCAAATATGGAGTACGAAGTGGACGAGCTCCGCAGGGACATCGCACTTTCGGGGATTGCAAGAAAACACGGGAAGGTATCTTGCACGTTCCTACACGACCGGTGCATCGTCCCGCCCGGAGAGGTGACAACCAAGGACGGACGTGGATACACTGTACGCGTCCATTCTAGCTATCAAAGAAGTGACCCTGTACTTATATAACCGCCAGGTTTACTCGCCGTTCCTCCGCACGTGGAAGTCTACTATCGACCAAGCCACCTCGGATTATATAGGGGAAGCACCGTTGCCGGTAGCGAACGACCCCGCTGTGCGATCGCATCCCGTGTACAGCAACCTCTTCGATGTCGAGGTCCCACACGAAGTTGAAGGATTTACGCTTGACCCCAAAGTGCGCGAGAGGATGGCTTCCTGTTGGCCTGCAGGGGAAGATGCAGCGCATGAGGTGAGTAATGGTCGTGCTCAGACGATGCGCAAAAATGGGACTGACGTCGAACAACGTTCCAAGGTGTTGCGCCGTTTCCTCGAGACCATGTCACGAACGTCTCATCTAGGTGTCACCGATCCGTTAAGCGAAAGTGCGAAGATGGCGAAGAATCCGTCAACACAGAGTCGCTTGGGCAAGTACAACGACCAAAGGGACCGGGTGGACGCAGATACGACCAGTCGCATGAGTCCATACCTCGCTGCCGGCGTTATTTCCGCGCGTACCTGCGTTCGCGAGGCACTCGAAACGTGCGGGAAGAAGAAAGTCGATATCAGCCGTGACACAGGCGTCGGGCGCTGGATACAAGAGATCGGTGCGTCGGACTCCATTCCTCTGATAAAGTCCTGACTGGGGCTGACGGGGATATGCAGCGTGGCGCGACTTCTACAACCACATCCTCGCGTTCTTCCCACGCGTGTCCATGGGACGACCCTTCCTGGAGAAGTACGCGCACATCCAGTGGGAGACGAACGAGGCGCACCTCCAGGCGTGGAAGGACGGCCGCACGGGCGTCCCGGTCGTCGACGCGGCGATGCGCCAGGCGAACACGATGGGCTGGATGCACAACCGCGGCAGGATGATCGCGGCGATGTACCTGACGAAGGACCTGCTGATCGACTGGCGGCTGGGGGAGCGGTACTTCATGGAGGTGCTCATCGACGGGGACCTGGCGTCGAACAACGGAGGCTGGCAGTGGAGCGCGAGCACGGGGGTCGACCCTGCGCCGTACTTCAGGATCTTCAATCCGTACACGCAGAGCCAGAAGGTACGTACCTGATCTCCGGGTTCAGGAGACGGTCTGACTTGAGCTGTGGCCAGATCGACCCCGGAGGCGAATACATTCGTGCTTTCGTGCCTGAGCTCGCGAAGGTTAGAGGCCCAGGTTCGCGTTGACATCTCCCTTCTCGGCAGCCAGATGCACTGACGCCCCTGCAGAGATACACAAGCCGCCGCCGGCGCTAGCGGACAAGCTCGGATATCCTCGTGCCCTGGTCGAACATGACATGGCGAGGAAACAGGCCATTGAGCGGTACAAGAACATCGGTAAGAAGTAAGGGGTGCACTCTAGATTCCACGGACGTGAAGTGCAGCCTGCACTATTCCGCAGATGCATGTTTTGATGATTGAGGATAATTGTGTATAGCAAAATGTGTGAAGACAGCAAAATGATAGCGCATGAAGGGGGAGGAAGAGAGAGCTGGCAGAGCGGGTATCACTCGTCCAAATCGAAATCAGAATCGTTATCCTCGGTATCCCTGCTTCGTATGTGCTGCCGCACTGCCGTCTTCGTCCCGTATGTGACGCTTGGCCCGAAAGACTCATCTTTCTGGACTACACCTAAAAATAGAATGAGCTCCGAGTTGATGGTCCCGATACGTATTGCTCACCGCTGTTGATTAGCTTCCACTCCAGTGTGGCCGTCTCGAACTCGTCTGAGTTGCCCAGATCTTCGAAACCGATGAACCTGTACGGATGAAGGGCCTGTGAAGTTGGTGCAATACGCATCGCGGATATGAATACGTACCGGTCTTTGGAAGTTCCGTTAATGAAGGTCATGACACAAGGGAGGACCTTCACACCCAGCCGCTCAACCAGCCACGGAACGTTTTCGACAAAGACGCGGATGAAGAGCGTGCCGAAATACTTCGGCGCGAGCCTCTGTAGGTGCTTATCCATGATCTCGCACCTTTTGAATTTGTGGTGGAAGAAATGGATCACGCAGCGCGGCTCATTCCTGCATGCGGAACGCGATTTCAGCCTTCGTCCTCCTCTCTGCGGAGGAACTTGTGTGTGTAGGCTAACTTACGCGCTTAGCTGGACAACTTCCTTCTCATCCGTCACTTCCCTGTAATGACCATGCCCAACGCTCTTCATCTTCTGCAGCTGTTCCATCCTGCAGGCGCGTGCCACAGCCTAGGTTAGCGAGGACGCGCGTGCCACGACGGATCCATGTTGTAGTGCTAGAGGGGCACCTTACTCTCGTTTGAGCTGCTCCATGCCGTGCTCGCGAAACGCTGCGCTCGAGTCGTTCTCAATTTCCGCCTCCAGTTCGGCGAAGATGTCGTCGTCGTCGATTTCCGTCGCGGGCGTGCGCGAGGAGCCTGCCTCACTTGTGCTGGGCTCGTTCAGGCGCGCGACCAGAGAGGCGACCTTCGCGTTATGTTCTGACATTTTGCCGTGCGCGGTACGTGCGTCGCCGTCCACAAATCGGACAAGTCCAGTAAAGAGTGGGGAAGGATGAAAGCAGCAAGTGGACGCTGTGAATCGCGATCGTCGATCCGCGGGTGCGTGCTGGACGCGGTCCGCCTGTCCGCAATACCCGCATTCGGAAGGTCATTCTCAGGCTGAAACGCTATGTTGCCTGTATCTACAGGGGAAGGTAATTCTCCCGCAAGGTATATAAGAGGTGCAATGAACGAGAGCCCTCCAACCACAACGCTACATTCTACCACCATCTACATCGCAGTGCTTTGCGAACTATACCACATTGCTTGGATACCATGAAGTTAATTGGAAAGCGGATAGAGAAGGACGGATCGGTTCGTCATGCTGTCCAAACTTCAAAGATGCGGGGTCGCTCAACTAACGCATGTCTACACTCAGGGTCGTGTCACTGTCCGCCCCGAGGATGATGAAGACATGTGGCATCTGTATAATATTATTCAGGAGGCACGCCCATTCGGTCTATCATACGCATTGCCTCATGCTGACTTCACTCTTCGCAGGGCGATCGGGTCCGCGCAGCAGGCATGCGCCGCATACAGAATGTCTCAACCACGGGCTCTGTAGATTCAAAGCGGATTCGTCTCAACCTCACGCTCGCCGTCACGAGGGTCACTTGGTCTCCCTCCTCCGCTCCTGGAGCCGAATCGGGCACTAAGAGTGGAGCGCCAAACGCAGCACCGGTCGCAACGGCAAAGGTCGAAGTTACGGGACGCGTTGCGGAGGAAAACCAGCATGTGAAGCTTGGGGCTTTCCATACACTCGACATCGAAGCGAACAAGGATGTCCGCATAGAAAAAGATGCGGGTGGGTGGGACAGTGTTGCCCTGGGACGAGTGGAAGAGAGCTGCGTGCCAGGACGAGGAGCGGAGGTCGCAGCCATCGTCTGTGGTGAAGGTATGTCATCGTATACCTATTTTGCGATTGAACCCTCATGTAGTGACCCACCGACACTCATACTAGGCAGTGCCATCTTCTGTCTACTCTCCGAGCATATGACCACGGTGCTACAGCGGCTAGAAGTACCTATACCCCGCAAAATCTCGACTCAGTCTTCCGCGCATGAGAAGGTATAATGCTCATGCGTGAACAAAGAGACCCAACGACTAAGCTTGTTTCTTGCCAGGGGTTGTCACGATACTACCAAACCCTATATACCTCATTCCTCCGGCACGTCCCATATGCCTCACCTTCCCTGCGCGCTATCGTCATTGCGTCGCCTGGATGGACAAGAGATGCCGTGTTTGACTCTATCATGGCCGAGGCGAGCCGCACCTCAAACAAGGCGCTGTTGGCTGCGCGAAACAAGTTCATCAAGGTACATGTTAACAGCCCACACGTACACAGTCTGGTAGAAGCCCTTAAGAGTCCAGAGGTGAGTCTACATTCTCATACAAGGGTGTGGACGCTCCTGAAGTCCACTCTAGATCGCCAGTCAAATGAAGGAGACGAAGTTCGCACGAGAAGGGATGATGTTGGACAAGTAAGTCCGGTCAGAACACTTAGGTAGTTGAAGGTCGTTCTCATATCTGCCCAGGTTCTTCAAGATGCTTGCCACGGATGAGATGCGGGCATGGTACGGTCCGGACCACGTCGCTCTCGCCGCAGATCGGGGAGCCATCGGCACCCTTCTAATCTCGGACGAGCTGTTCAGGTGAGTCTTGTTGGCGGTGTACATTCGGACGCATCACTGACATATCCGCAGATCAAGCGATGCTGCAACTCGCAAGAAATACGTCAATATCGTCGAAGATGTCCAACAGAAGGGTGGGAAAGTCTTGATCTTCTCTAGTATGCACGAGTCTGGTCGACGTAAGCGATTCGTGACGCTATGACACCATCAATCCATTGCTCATCGTACCGGCATTTTTTAGAACTAAATCAGCTAACCGGCATCGCTGCCATCCTGACCTTCCCGCTGGACATTGAGGTCGTGGAAGCCGAGGAACGGGAAGCGAAGGAGGAGGAAGAGAGGAGGAATGCGGAAGAGAGAGGAACGGAAACATGATTTGACGATATGTATTGCGATGTTACACTATGTCCCACAACTGTAGCGGTAGTAAACATTTACATGCGACACTTACTACTGTATACCTATCTAGTTATCCATAAGTGCTAGTCTCAGTCTGAGATATCGACCCTCTCCCGATATGCTTTCCATCCCTCTGCACGATACCTCTCCGCTTGTGCTCGGACAGCCTCGACATTGGCACCATTGTCTTTCCCGTAAATCCCTCGACCAACGATGATGACGTCGCAGCCGGACTCTACGATTACCTCCCTGGGCGTCCGATATTGCTGGCCCATGCCGTCTCCCCTTGTGTCCAGCCCCACGCCCGGAGTAAGAATGAGTAAGTCCTCGTCTGGCGTGGACTCGCCTTCCCGTAAGCCGACGCCGTCCATCCGTCGCTGGGCGATGAAGCCGATCACGAAGTCGCGATTGGCCCGAGCCATTCGAACCGCCTCCTCCGTGTACACTCCGGTAGCCAGGCTTCCTTTTGTGCTCATCTCAGCGAGCAGCAGGAGCCCTCTCCCGAGTGGAAGTCCGACGGATTTGAGGCCAGAGATGATGGACGGTCCGGGGACTGGATGAGCGTTGGTTATATGCGACCAACTCGCGATCTTGTGAACGCCTGCGGAGTACTGTAGGGCCACGGTATTTCCTACCTTTTCTCAGTATAGCAGAGATATTATGTGGGAAGGACCTCACCGATGTCTGCGAACTTCCTGTCCTCGAAGATCAGGAAGTCATGCTTTTGGCTAAGTTCCTTGAGGCGCTCGATCACGGACGGCTCGAAGTCCTCAATGATATCTACGTGTGTCTTTCATGGCATCGGTTAGCCTTTCGTGAATATTCGCAAAAACTCGATCACCTACCTTCAACAGACATACGTACGGTCCGACGGTGTCGATAATCCTGAAGAAATCCTCTTGTTTGGTGACATCCACACTAACGGAGAGGTTGGTGCGTTTGCGTTCGATCGTCTCGAGGAGCGCCTTTGCAGCAGGGTTTGGGTGCTGGGCAGCCCTTTGCGCGTAAGTCTGCTTGGATACAGACGACATTCTGTTCGTCTCCTGGGTCGTGGTAGATGACTAGAAGGACGTCGGTACATATTGAAAGATTAGATACAGGTCAGATCTGGCGATCTACAAGTGCTACGGTAGCGCGCGATCTAATCTCCTCCCAATTTGCCTCTAGCTCCCGACCATGTCGTCCTCTCCCAAAACACGCCCTCGCGAGTCGGACCTCCCTGACGAGCCCGATGCAAAGCGGACGAAGCTTGAAAGCGCGTCAAACGCGGGTGCAGACGCGCCTATGAGCACGGATCGCGCTGTCGCTGTGGTCAACATCGCCGACCTCGAGGAGCAGGAGAGCATGGACGTCGACGCGGAGGACTCGGAGCCACAGAGTCTGCTTCCACCGAGTCACGCGTTTCTGAACACAAGACCGCCAGTATATGGTCCAGATGGGTCTATGCAGCAGATCATGGAGACGGACGTCGGGATATCCGAGTACATTGGCTTTGACGTGCCAAAGATTGAGGGTATCATCAAGCAGAGGTGCGTAGCATTTATCAGACTCTCAGGTTACCTCTCGTTACGATCAGCGCGTCACTAGATTCACCGATTTCTTGGTGTTTGAGGTCGACCAAGATAGTCAAGTTATACATCTGAAGTCGCTTGGAATGCCTTCATCATCTAAGAAGGGCGGAGCTGCTACAGCTACTGGGGACGCTACGCCTGCTGAGCCTACAGGCGTAGCTACTAGCGAACAAAAGGGTGCTGAGACACTCGCGGCACCAGTGGAGCGGCCTGTGGAGGCCAGTACTACCGAACCCGCACATGAATCTGCTGAGCCAACTGCAGAAGGGGAGGCGAAAGCCGAAGATGAAGAACCACTGCAAGACGATGAACCGTGGCCGGAACGTTTCACAAACTCTCTCAAACCCTTCTTGTCTGAAGAAGTCATCGTTCGCGTTAGAGAACTCTACCTTGAAGGTCCAGAGCCGCCGTTCGTGAGCGACAGTGGTTGGGCTGGAAGGCAAGCGAAAGTAGCTGGCGGGACTGGAACAGTAGCTGGCGAGACTGGGAAGCTAGCTGGCGGGACTGGGGATGCTGCGGAAGCGTCTTCGACACACGAGCCTGCAGAAGAGTCAGAATCGAAGGGAAAGGGCAAGCGAGGGAGGGACCGGGGCAGGGGTGGTAGAGGCGGGAGGGGTGGAAGGGGTGGAGGAAGGGGTGGCAGGCCTGGCGCGAAGGAAGACCACCGTAAAGTGCTCTCTGATGTCCGTACCTCCGCGTTCAATGCTATCCACTCTGAAGACCCCCTCTGACCTCAGACGGAACATAGCCGATTGCCTCCAAAGAAACCCGTACGGGCCTACACCAAATCATACGGGACCTGTTCGGTGGTAAGCTGGACACCGAGACGGACACCACTGCGTCGCCTTCGGACGAAGGTTCGCGTATCGCTATCAAATGGTCGAAGCGTGGGGGAGGAGGTCGAGGAGGTCGTGGCGGTAATCGTGGCGGCGGTCGTGGAGGGAGGACAGAAGTTGGTACGTTTGACATATACAGATTCACTTCGTGCACAATGTGCTCATGGTTGAGCCTTTTAGCGGCAAAGGGGGAGAGGGGGAACTATCCTCCATACATCCACTTCACGCTCCAGAAGACGAACCGTGACACTCAAGACGCCCTCGCCCACCTGTCACGCACGTTGCATTGCAACGTCAAAGATCTCTCCGTGGCGGGGACGAAGGACAAGCGTGGCGTCACCGTACAACGCGTGTCATTACGACGTGGTAACAAGACCGTTGAGGACGTCTGGAAAATGGCTAATGGTCTCAATGGTCGCCGAACGATGGAGGAGGTCATGACACAGCGAGGCGAGCGAGGAGTGAGGATAGCCGACCTGAACTACCGGAAGGCGAGCCTTGAGCTGGGTATGCTCAAGGGCAATGCGTTCGTGATCACGCTCAGGTGTGCAGTTCCTCTGACCTTCTCATGCGGTGATCTCATTAAAGAGCTAGGAATGTGCGCGTTGACTCATTGGAGACCCTGGACCGCGCTATGAATGTTATCAAGACGAAAGGCTTCATCAACTACTATGGTGGGTTGGTGCGGCACTATTCGCAAGTCATGGCGTAATGACTTAGCATCACATAGGTATGCAGCGCTTCGGGACAGCTAGCATCCCCACGCACACGATTGGACTCGCCCTACTGAAGGGAGACTGGCATAGAGCTGTCAGCCTCATTCTCCGTCACCGGCCAGGCGAGCATCCAGATGTCGTCGCAGCACGGAATGCATGGCTGGTAGACAAAGACCTCGACAGAGCACTGGACCTCATGCCCCGACGCGTGGTTGCCGAGCGGTGTATCCTTGAGAGCTACAAAAAGCAGAAGGGCGACACCCGGAACGCGATGGGAGCGCTGTCAACGGTAAGTCTTGCCTGCGGACGGCCCGGCGCTCGACCTGACACGCTTTACAGATCCCTCGCAATCTCAGGCTCATGTATATTCATGCATACCAGTCCTATGTTTGGAATGCCATCGTCTCTGAACGTATCCGGACTTACGGAGCAGAAAAGCCCGTTGTTGGAGACCTGGTCTTTGAAGGAGCATCTTCCGCTAAGGCCGACGCTGACGGGGAAGATGTGGAGATCGCTTTAGATGCTGCCGAAGGCGAGAACTCCCTAGAAGACAAGGTGGCCAATGAGGACAATGGTATGTCTCAGCGTCACTGCCACGACGATTATGGAGACAGACTAACCTCGCTATCTACTAAGCAGGAACTTCGAGCAGATCCAGCAAGAGATCGAGGAAAGCCTGGGAACCGCCAAAGGTCAAGACACTCACCGACGCGGACCTGGACAATTATTCCATATTCGACGTGATCATGCCCTTGCCCGGTAAAGACGTCGACTTCCCGGGTGGCGCTCTCGGCGAACGATACAGGGAGTTCTTGCGCAGAGACGGGCTTGACCCAGACAACTTTGTCCGTAAACAGAAGTGAGTAGTTGCAATGGCTCAAGAGCCATGGTTATTTAACGTCGAATGTTTAGGGACTACACTCTCGGTGGCTCCTACCGCAGTGTTCTCCATCTACCCAAGGAGCTGTCGTGGGCCGTCATGAAGTATACCGATCCAGATGTGCCCCTTGCACAGTCGGATGAGGACAAGCTGCTTGGGTTTCCCCCACCCGTTTCAGATGAGAATGGCAAGTTCATCGCCCTCCAAATCAACTTGCAGCTCGGTACCGCCGCCTACGCTACAATGGCCCTTCGCGAGGTAACCAAGACAGAAACAAGCTCTCATTACCAGACATCTCTCACGCAAGCGTCTGAAGATCAAAAATACCGCACGGCGGATGGCGGCGCGGAAGAGGAAGAAGCAGAGTAGATGCTTATAGCGTGTGGAAAAGCACGTACGTGGAGCCACGTCGCGGCAACCTGGCAACTTGTATCCTGTCTGTATTTCATAGCCTCCCCACGGCTTGCGAATGGATAGATGGCCGCTGTGAGAGTCGAAACAATCTGTGTGAACTTGACAGTATACGCGCGCGAATGCTGCGAAAACCGGTCCCGCTGCCGACTCGGGCGACAGTGGGCCGACAGAGACGTGTCGTTTCAGCCACTGCTGTGCGCTCGCACGAAGCCATTCCCCTGCCTCCCTCGCACAACATGCTCTCGCCCGCTCTCTCACACTTCCGACGATTCTTCGGCACATACCCCTTGATTCTATTCACGTACCTCCCATCAGCTGTTCTTTGAATAAGGTTGGGCTCGAACCCATCTCCGTTCCGACAGTCGCAGGCGGCTAGCAGCGTCTTTATATACGCGACCGGATCCACAGTCGACATAGCGAGACTGCCGCACCTCCCACCCTCTATCACACTCTTCGTCCCCCTTTGTCGCTGTACTATTCTGCAGGATGGGGAAGGTCGAGCGTGTTGTCTTTTTGTCCTTGGTGTTGGACCTCTTCGGTATGTGTGACTCTGAGATAAAGTGCATCCCGAAGCACACAAGAAGTCTTGCATTGACATTCACGTGTCAAAGCTTTCACTATTCCCCTCCCTCTCTTTCCCCGCATCATCGAGTGGTATACGAAGGTATGTAAATCTGTCTAGTTTCGCGCCCAGCGATTCACACAAAGAAATACAGCGCGAATCCTCGGATCTGAATGGCTTTCTGTCCCGAACGCTCTCCCTCGTGTCAGGGTTTCGAAGCTTGTTATACAAGCCCTCATCAAATCCTCAGAAATGGGATATCGTGTTGTTGGGCGGATTGATGGGTTCGGTGTTCTCGTGAGTCTGAACCTGTCTGAGCAAAGTGAACGTGCTGACAGCGCGCTGCCTTCGGCTAGAGCCTTACAATGGTTGGGGTCCCTTACACCTCCATATGAGCGCGAGAGTAACATCTAAGCTTTCAGGTTCATTTCGCCATACATCGGCTCTCTGAGTGACAAGTATGGACGAAAACGCGTTCTGCTCATCACTATGATTGGGAATCTGCTCTCTGCCATAGTGTGAGTGCATCCGTTCTAGTATCCAGCTCCTACTCAACATGAGCACAGATGGCTACAGTCCACATCTTTCGCATCGTATCTGCTCTCCCGAGTCATCGGTGGTCTGAGCGAAGGAAATGTACAACTCGCTATGTGAGTGTCCTTTCCATCGGTACGTGCATCCTCTTACGACGTTCATGTAGCGCTATCTTGTCAGATGTTACTACTCCCGAAACTCGCGCGAAGGCACTCGCTCACGTTGGCATTGCTTTCGCGATTTGCTTCTGCATTGGTCCTCCTATTGGAGCATACTTCGCGTCTCGTCCCTTGCCAAGGTCGATCACCGCATCCGGTTTCGAGCTGAACGTCTACGCGGGACCAGCAGCTTTGACACTCGTCCTACTTACTTTGGAGACAATATTCCTTGTCTTCGCTCTCCCGGAGACGCGTGGTAAAGCTGCTCAGAAGCCTGTCGTGAACGGTTCTGCTAAGGCGGCCGTCAACGGCAAAACGAACGGTACCGCTCGAACTTCAAGACAGGCGACAGTCGCAGAGCGTCTGAAGATGCTCAAGACTTTGCAAAGGCTCCACTTCCTCTTCCTGGGTATTTTCTCTGGCGTTGAGTTCACTCTCACGTTCCTGACGTTCGATTGTGAGTCTCGGCGCATTGCGTTGGCCGGAAGATCATTCTACTCACAACGTGTCCTAGTGTTTGACTGGAATAACAAGCAGAATGGCACACTCATTGGTTCCATCGGAATCATTAGTGCCATACTGCAAGGTGGCTATGTCCGCCGTGCCATGTCGAGAGTCGGAGAGGGGAAGATGGCCCTGCGCGGAATCAGCAGCTGCGCACTGGGATTGATCTTCCTGACAATCCTGCCTCACTTTGTCGAGAGCAGGCCCACTATCGCTGTCCGACTCCTCCAGGCTGCTGCGGTCTGCATGGCGATGACTTCGGCCACGGTCGTGAACTCCCTGACGGCCTTCGCGTCGCTGCAAACCGACGACGTCACCGTCGACTCTGACACCGGAAAGGCTATGAAGGAGCACCCGGACCTTGCGAAGGGCAAGGCCTTGGGCAAGTTCCGCTCTTCTGGCCAACTTGGACGCGCGATTGGTCCTCTGCTTGGTATGTCTTCCTTTCTGTGACAGTGGAACTTCCGAACTGATTAACACAAACAGCGTGCGCGTCATACTGGACCTTCGGTCCCTCCTTGACTTACGCGGTCAGCGCGGTCGCCATGTATGCTCTTGTTGGGTATATGAGACGTGTAACAAGAGGGACCACAATCACGGTGAAGACCCAATAGGTTACCTTATCTTACCATTCCCGTTGCTACTTGTAATGCATACTATCTATTGTACTAAGTTAATAGAATCGCTTATACTGCAACGAGAGTAATCAGAAAGGGACACATGAACTGCAGAACGTCAGACGAAACTCGACGTTGAATTCAGCGCCTATGCTGTGGCGATCCTAGCCCTAGCAGCACTGCTTCTCATGGTACCTCTTACCAAGACTTCCAGGTGGGAGATTCGTGACAGCATACGTGCTGACACTGCATATCGCGCGCGTTGGCAGTGACCTGTAAACCTATAGGCAGAGCACACTACATCGATGCGGTTTTCAACCCGTAATTCGTATTATCTCCGGATTTCTGCAACCACCGTGCTTCCTCTATATGTGAGTACGCAGGAGCACACAACTTTCACGGCGCGTGTTCTGAATGGTGTCTAAAGCTGTATCTAGATGACAGACACGTAGAATGGATGTCAGAACGCGTGCTCCAGCACGTCCTGGCCGACCTGCGTCCCTTGTGAGCCGCTTCGTGTGACACCGCCTTCACTCCGTTCACGCTGAAGACGTGGGTAGAATCATACCGAAGCTCAATGCTGAAGCCGACGCGCAGCTAGGCCCTGGTGGAACCACCAACGCCAAGCGAGGCACTCTGGACGTGCATCGTGGAGGTTAGTAGAGTTCTGTCGACATCAAAGGCGCGGGGGTGTATGCCACAGATACTGATCCTTGGCCCTGGCAGATACTTACCAGTTTGGATACTTCCTGCGCGGAACTGAACCTCATGCAGTCCTTATCAAGGTAAGTCGCTCCTGCGCCGACATGGAAATGCTTGATACTGATTATGTTCATACAGTCAAGGGTGTTCACCGCCGCACCCCCGCGTCCTCCGCGTGTCGTACCGCCGGTCGTCCAAGAGAGCATGCAGACTTCTACTAAAGGAGGTACACGATCCAAGAAGTCTCGTACTGAGTCACAGAAGACGGCCAAGAAGCCGGAGCCTAGGCCCAGGGGCAAGGGAAAAGGCAAAGGCAAGGGCAAAGGCAAAGGCAAGGGCAAAGGCAAAGGCACGGCTGCCGATGACGAAGAGGAGGCAATATCTATCTCGAGTGACGACGGGGACGCTGCGGAAGATGCACCCGAACCCCTGGCCCCCAGACGATCCAAGAGAGCGAGGACAGTCGTTGCAGGGGGCTATCGAGAGGACGCAGACGATGATGATGGGATGTATGACGGCGAATCTCCCCCGACCCAGGGCGGGCCTCCTGGTGCTGCTGAGTGTGATGACGACTACGGCCCTTTACACGTTGGGACAGCTAGTCGAGATGCTTCTGTCGTACCCAAGCGCGAGGAGATGGAGCCATCGTTGGCTGCAGAGGACCTTCCTGAAGCGGCATCTTTTGAAATCAACGAGGGGGAAGCGCAGGCTGCCCCGTCGACCATCGATGTGGAGTTGGTAGAGGAAGAGGAGGAAGCTAAGCCGAAGCCCATCCTCAAGTTGCAATACCACGGCTTCACCATCCACGGACGCTGTCTTTGCGTTATCGTCGAGCCGTATCCCCCTCTCCGCTCAGGGACTCGCGCACCATCGCTTGCCCCCACAGGCCTCATCGCCCCCGGCCGAGCCCCGAGCATGGCTCCTCCGGAGTTTGTATCTGGTGGTGGCGCCGCTCAGCGCGCACGCACGCCCTTGTTCCTAC
Source organism: Dichomitus squalens LYAD-421 SS1 (assembly GCF_000275845.1). Taxonomy (NCBI): domain Eukaryota; kingdom Fungi; phylum Basidiomycota; class Agaricomycetes; order Polyporales; family Polyporaceae; genus Dichomitus; species Dichomitus squalens. The sequence continues at coordinate 220,420 of NW_006766897.1, forward strand.
CTGACTATGATAGGGACTCCACTCCTGCACCATCCACGACGCGCACTTTGCCTCCCGTGCCTCTGTTCTCGGAGACCGCAGAAGGTAGCGACGAGGAGGATGGGGGGATGGTGCTCTTCAGTCAGATCCTACGGTCCGTAGGTGACCATCCGCCTGGGATCGCAGAGGACGATGACGAGATCGACGGCGCGGTGTTCTTCGGAGACGCGGATGAGATGAAGGAATTATGATCAATATGTACGGGTTGAGTGTATGCAAGCGATATACGAATGTAACTCTACATGCGGCCCATCTCTTTGAGAATGTCGATCGCGCGCTGCGAGGAGACCCTCCTGAACCCTTCGTTTGCCATCTGGAACAGGCCATGTCCGCCTGACAACGCACGAAGACGGCTAGAGTAGTCGAGCATCTGACTCAACGGCGCGATGGCCAAGATAGTCCTCTTCAGCTTGGCCGAGGTGTCCTTCGCGGCCTTGCCGGTTGATGGGGATATCCACTGAGGCGGGATGTACGTTGCGTCATCCTCAAAAGGCTCTGCCTCCTCCGCCGCCGCCGCGTCCAGCTCCAATACTTCTCCGCCGTGCTCGCCGAGATCCTCCACGACGCGCCCGACAGAGCCTTCGTCGACGGAGATCTTCAGCCGTATGTAGGGCTCCATGAGGTCCCCCCGCCCAGCCGCACGGACTATGTTGCGCAGAATTGTGGCACTAGCGCCTGCCAACACAGAAGGATGCGCCTCCTTGGGGAACTCGATATCACGGACCTGTATGCGAAGTCGCGAGAGCGCCAGCGTAGTGTTTGGAGAGCTCGACAGAGTGCTAGAGAGGCCCTTCGCGACTTGTGCCAGGGGGTCGTTCGCATCGCTGTGTAGCTCCCCAGGGGGCGTAGGCTTGCCCTTGGGGTCTAAGACAATGTTGCCGTCCCAGAGCGGATCGCCCTCTTCGTCGTCCTCAAGCGCCCGGACAGACAGTCCTACCTTGACCTGAGTGGACTGTCCGCCGATGTCCGTCGACCACTTGTCGCCGACTCCGGAAATGTCGCCGGAGCCGAGACACTCCCGGAAGCTGACGCGCCGTTTGCCGAACTCGAAGTTGACCTTCCACTCGTCACGCAGGCGGGACTCGACGATCTCGAGGTGAAGAGCGCCAAGTCCGTGGACGAGCAGCTGCCCTTCCTGCGTCTCGAACCGGACGGAAGGGTCTGTACGAGCGAGCGCACTTAGAGCGCTCTCGACGGGCTCGAGATCGGCGTGAGAGTGGGGGATGACCGAGACGGACATCATTGCCGAGGGAGGGATAATGTCGCGCATAGATGTTGCACTGGAACCCCCCGCAACACCGACGAGGGTGTCACCGGTACGGGTGTACTTGAGGCCCAAAACGGCACCGACGGACCCAGGGGGCAGCGAGTCAACTTCTTGAGCCTCTGCAGCGTAGAGGAGCATCAGTTTCGAGACCTTCTCTCGCTGGTTCTGGGAGGCGTTGAGTATCGAGCTCTGGCTCTTCAGTGTTCCTGCAAACCTCGTAAGCTATGTCGCACTCTCTGGTGTCAACGGTGAGAACCACGTACCAGCGTAGACGCGGACAAAGGTCATCCATCCCTTACGTTTATCCCAGCCGACCTTCCAGGCGAGCATGCGCAGCGGAGCGTTTGCGGCAAGTGCCTTGGGATTGGGCTCGACATCCACAGGACTAGGGAGCAACTCGCCGACGTAGTTCATTAAGAGCTCTGTGCCGATATGCTTGAACGCAGAACCGCATAGGACAGGCAGAATGTCGTTGCGCAGGGTTGCTGCACGCAAGTGAGGCAGGATGTCGGCAGCCTGGACAGACAGATACGACGACGGGTCCTCTGGTAGACTGAGGAGCGTCTCGAAGAGATCCTCAGATACTTGCGCAAGGTTGTCGAGCATGGTAACACGTGCGGGGAGAAGGTGAGGTACCAGCGGGTGCGATCGAGGGAAGAGCTCGGAGCGTTCAAGCTCCTCCTGAGTCCGGGGCAAGGGATGGACGGTAGGTGCACCGTCCGCGCCGTATTTCCAAACTTCCCACTTGACGAGGTCGACCAAGCCTTGCACTCCGGGTTCCGCCCGCGTATAGTCCTGGGGGTCAAACGAGGCAATGGGTAATGCTAGAGCCATTGGTCTCGGATGGAGACGATTGGCCAGGACGGAGAGCATGGATGTCCGGAACGATGCGCCAGCTCGATCCAATTTATTAAGGAACAGTATCCTAGACTTCACGTCGTACCTGCAGAAGGTTGAGTACAGTTCGCGGGCCACCTTGGTATCTCTCACCTGGACGCTTCTGCTTACCTGTCCAATTGCCGCCAGACACCCTTCGTCTGAGCTTCTACGCCCTCCACTGAGTCGATGAGCACGACCGCACCGTCGACCACGCGACTAGCGCTCTCCACCTCCATTCCGAAATCGGCGTGTCCAGGTGTATCGATCAGGTTAAACGTCCAGTCCTTCCACCTGACAGGGATGCTCGCGGACTGTATTGTGATTCCACGTTCACGTTCCGCAGGTAGGAAATCCGTGATGGTACTTCCGGTATCAACGGAACCTGCAGAAGATAGATAGTGGGACTGGAGTAGGATGGACTCCGTGAGCGTTGTTTTGCCGGAATCTGGTCACTAGCTCTTAGTCTCGGATGTGCGATGGCATTGCTCCCAACGTACCAATGTGGGCTACGAGAGCCATGTTCCGCAATCTAGATGGATCATGGTTGACTTGCGTAGCATATCGCCTGAGGCCATCGCGTGCTGGCATCCATCTCTGTAGGCCACGATGTCGAAGTGCCAAAGCGAGACGAGTAACCATGACACGCCTGCGGTGGGAAAGGCGGGGCGTTCCCTGAGTACGCGTTCCTCGCGCGCCTCAAATACTGTATTCAGACCAGCGGCAACCGCAGCAAGTCAGGGCGAGAAGAAAAGATCGACGGCCTGTCAAAGACGAGGATGCAGTAGCACTGGCAGGAGAAAGGGCGGAGGGAGAAAGAAGCCGCGCGGGCGCTTCCTGCGGCTTGTCTCAGGCGTTCATTCATCTACTTGCGCCAATTGTTTGCGAACATGCCCGCAACCTCACTCCTTCTCATCCACCCATGTCCGCCACGCCAGAGCCAGAAGAAGACGGCTTTGACAAACGTCTCCGCCAACGAGTAGCGGCGAAGAGGGACCCGCTTGACACCGTTCCCCCAGACCCTGCTCACCAGCCCCGCGGACTCATCCCGAACACGCCCCTCTCCGTGTCACTCATATCGTTTCTCCTCGGCTCTCTGTTCTCCTTCGGGCTCTTACTATTTGTGACGAATGGCTATGGGCTGTACTGGTGGGCGACATATCAGCTCGGTTTCTTCCTCGCTATCTGGTCAGCGTTTCACTGGGCCGAATTCGCTGTCACGGCAGGCTGGAATCGAGACAAATGCAGCGTAGATTGTGAGCAGCCCTTGGCCATCAGCAGCCCTTGTTTTATTGACTGTTCGTGCTTTAGCGTTCTTGCTAGAGAACGGTGCCATGTATCACGTGGCGCATAGCGTCGCACTCATTGAGTACCTGCTAACGCTGTACTTCGAACCTGGGTATAAACAGTGGCCTTATGTTTCCCTCGTCGGTGAGTTGCGCGTTCCGCGATGTATCTCATGTTGAGCTTATCATGTCGCCTATATAGGTATCGCGCTCGTCTTAGTCGGGCAGACCCTCAGGTCCACCGCCATGATCCATGCAGGATCGAACTTCTCCCACATGTTAGCCTATCGGAAGATTGATGGGCACACTTTGGTCACCGGAGGGGTCTATCGGTGAGCGCTCTATGTTTGCCTTCGCCGACTCCTGACCTGAGTCACAAATTTAGATGGTTGCGACACCCTTCATACGCAGGGTTTCTCTACTGGGCATTGGGCACTCAGCTTGTTCTGCAGAATCCAGTCAGCTTTGCGTTCTTCCTGGTCGTACTATGGAGATTTTTCCACAGTCGCATAAAAAGTATGTACTCTGTTCAACTACAACCCCTTCGACACTGACGTCGCCTCCAGCTGAAGAGCAGTACTTAATTCGATTTTTCGGCGACGACTATCGCACCTACAAATGTTCCGTGGGTACAATGATTCCCTTCATACCTTGACATGCCCTTTCTGTCAGGGACGGGATGTGATTTTCCAGTACAATTGTATCATAGTCTTCAATCGCACTTTGTCCTAAAATGAAAGTCTCGTGACAGTACAAAAATGTCGGCATGCATCATATTGTGTTCATAGCAGAGGTGATAACACGCAAGTTTTGAGCCGAAAGACGATACAACATAACGCCAGCAACCGCGACTTGCTCAATCCTGCTCGACCGTCCCCTTCTCCGAGACGTAGATACCGTCGAGGAACTTACGGATATCCTTGTTCCGCACACGGCAGAGACCTTGAATCGACGCGGCTGTCCCGACAAACTCAGTAAACCGGCAGAGCGTTCCAACATTGTGTACTTACCGGACTGTGACACGTTCTGAACGTCGATACCCTCGAGGATGAGCTCGTCCTTCTGTGATTTTGACTCTGAGACGGTGACACCATCCAACATCGCAACATTCCGTACGATCTGACCGGCGGCTTAGATGGGACGACCATAATGATTGTAGAACGAACTAACCTTCTCGCCCAAGAAGTTACGGATTTCCAGCGCACGACCACCATCCTGAACAATGCAGTTGATGGGGAAATGGGCGTACACAGCACGCATCTTGTACCGGAAGCCCTATGAATACGCAACCAGTCGTACAAGATCTTCGCGTAAGTATTGGATACCACAGACATACCTTCGTGACACCGGTGATCATGTTGACAATGAGGGACCGGATTGTTCGTAGGCACGCAACGTGCTTACGGCCGCCCTGCCATACCGCGAGCGCGACCTTGTTGGTCTTGCCCTTCTGGAGCCGGATGTCCATGTCGATGTGACGGACATTCTTCGTCAGCGTTCCGCGGGGGCCCTTGACGGTGATGAGGCGGGACTTGATATCGACAGTGACCCCCTCGGGAATGTCGAGTTCTTCGGTCTTGAGGACGTCCCGCATCTGCAGCAGAGTAGCAAGTCGTAAGCGTCCAATCGAGCCGCATCCAGACACCACGAAAGCAATCCATCCCAATCCTGCAGGACTTTCAGTGACTCCAAGTGATCCAGACTTCCGTGGGATGGTTCCCGAGCCTGCAGAACGGATTACGGGCAGTATACTGACCTTGAAGCGTAGTAGGCGAAGGTCTTGAGGAGGTTGGTGTATATTTTTGCGGAGAAGGCGAAACTCCAGGGACGGGCGCTGGGCGTGCCGAATTGGGAAGCTGGGGACTGGGTCGAGGTCTGCCCATGCAACGTGGCAACATTGACAAAGCAAGCAGTTGCGTGGCGGAGTTCAAATCGGACCCAAGTTAGCTGGCTTGCGCGCCAGCCCCTTCTTCCCTAACTTCATCATCGACCACCATCTCCTTGCGCCCTCGGTGCGACCCCGTCAGGCTTGCTGTTTGCAGCAACTGTAAGAGACAGTTTGAGAAAGACATAACAACAGAGCCTCCGGTAACCCGTATTCGGGACGCATATACGAGCTCTTTGGTCGTCTCCTCTCAGCATAGTCCACCATCGGTTGAATCGAAATTGGTCAACTCCCGTTTATCTGCTGCCTTTCCTTGAGCTGGTTCCGCGATGTCGCTCTATCCACAGACGACGACATATACCCAGATGCCCTACCCAGCCCAGGGCTATGGGGCAGCCGTCCCGCCTCAGCCCTCGTACTACCCGCCTCCCCCCGCTCCTCAGCCGGTCTTCCACCTCGACCCCAACATGTTCCGACGTGACTATATGACGAGGCTGGCTAACTTGACAGTTAATTCCAGACCGATCATCCAGACCCTCTCGTTGATTGCGCAGGACTATAGTCGCTATGCAGATGTCGTCGTGCAATGCATCGAACAACATATCCGAAGGGTGAGTCATCCCTTCCTACCCTCGTCTTTTGTTCCTCGAACGCTATTGCTCTATAAGCTCGCTCGCTGTCAAAGCTCTGGTGTAGATACGCTTGTCTATCATGTATCGTAGTGAGTGGTTGCGACCTGAGCAAAGAGACCGCCCTCGTTTGAAGAGGGTCGCCTGGGTCGTGGCCTCGGAATGCGTGTTGCCCGGCATGGCTTCCAGGTCGCTTGTTCCGAGAACAGCCGCTGCTGCGTTACGTACGCCCCGGTCGTTTTCCTCGCATCGAACTTCCCGCGCCTCATGTTGCTGCTGTCTACTTCTGGGCTGTGTTGAACTCTGGGATGCTGACTCATCATTCGCCTGTTATGGCATTGTTTCGTTAGGTGCCGCCGTGGATGAAGTTACCATCGTTTTACTTGTTGGACGCCATATCGAAGAATGTCTACGATCCATACGCCCGCCATTTCACCCCGATCGTCGTTCGTCTATTCCTCGATACTTATGAGGTCGTCGACCAACAGACTCGAAGCAAGATGGAGGAGATGCTGTTGACTTGGCGGACAGCTTCCCCTACCGGCCGAGAGCTCTTCGGGGTCGTCTCTCAGCTTGCGATCGAGCGTCACATATGGGGAGGCGATTCTACTCAGAATGCTGTACGTAGTCAGATGCGCCGCTCTATCCCTCGTCCTGATGGACGCTTCCAGCAGTCCGGTAGTCGTGACAGCGGATCTATCTCACAAGCACAAGTCCTAAGCGAACTTGAATTCGTTCTCGGCCAGAAGGAGCGGCTACTGCTATCCAGCCCCCATGACGACTTGACCAAACATCATATTGGTATACTTCAGCAAGTATGTCAATCATGTCATTTCATTCGAAATATATGCTCACGTGCTGATCATCACAGCTTCGTGGAATGGTGCAAGTAGGCGTGCCTCAACGAGATCTTCAAGCTATCCTCACCCAACTTCGAGCTTTGACGACTCCATCTCCGCCTCCGGCGCCCGCTCCTCAGCCGTACGGTGCACTCCCATCCTACTCTCCGCCTCCCTCCATCACCGGCCGCGTGATTGCGCCACAGCCTCCTTATCAGTCTCAGCCGGCATACCCTGTCAATTACGAGCAACCTAAGCAGGAGGCAATGGATATATCTCGTTTCCTTCATGCTGCTGCCCCCGTTGCCTCGACTTCGACTACCCCGTCTGTGTCGATGCCTGATATTAGCGGGATTTTCAGCGCTCTCTTAAAGGCTGGTGTGGTCTCGGCTTCAAGCACATCTACTGGCGCTGGCGCAAGCTCGAAGCACGAAGAACCGAACGAGCCTGCGGACCCCGAACGTCAAGCGCGACGAGCGTATCGGAAACTAATCCTGTCGACGAAAATCAAATTGACAAGCTCTGATGTCACCAGGTAAGTGTTGCGCCGATAGCCAAAACCCTGATGGACAACTGAGTAACAATCGTAGACAACGTCCGAGAATCACCGACATATTGTACGACCGTTTGCCTACGCAATGCAAGCAATGCGGCTACCGGTTCTCCGACAATTCCGTTGGCAAGAAGTTGTTCGAGGAGCATCTCGACATGCACTTCCGTCAAAATCGCAAGGCGACGCAAGCAGTCGGTCGCGGGCACAGCCGAAGCTGGTTTGTCAGCCTGGAGGTACGTATTTAATCCTTCAACATGACGAAATCACCGATGCTAAAATGTTATATAGGATTGGGTTAGCGCTGACTCCGGTGATAGCAAGGGCAAAGGTCGTGCCGACGGTCGGACGGTCAGTTCCAAGGCTGTGGCTGCAAAAGAAGCTGCAAAGCGTGAGGCTGAGCTGAGGGCGATGTTTGTTGTCGTACCCCCTGGCGATGAGGCGAAGGCGATATCATGTCCGATCTGTAAGGAGCCACTTAAGTCTGAGTTCCTTGAGGACGACGAGGAGTGGGTGTGGCGAAATGCTGTAAAGAAGGATGATAGGGTAAGTGATTGTTGGCATACGCTTGTCTTTGCGCGTGATGCTAACGTTGTCAACCTCTGTACTAGATTTACCATGCAACATGCCATGCGGAGGCAATTGCGTCGAAATCGAACTTAGCCGTACGTTTACTGGGTGAGGGGACGAGCCGTAGCAGGTCGAAGACCCCTGAGAAGGCGACCCCTCCGAGAGCGCACGCGACATCGAACGGCGAGTTGAGGCAGTCCGAGACGCCAACGCCGTCGAAGCTAGCAGGTATGAAGCGTAAAGCTGAAGACGATCACGCTACTGCTGTCAAGCACGAGGGCGATGGGCCACAGGCAAAGCGAGTAGCGACATAACGTCCGCAGAGTTCGCGATCTCTGCTTGGTGTCGATATCGTTGGACTCGAGCATGCATCACCGCCTACATTGGAGCACACAGCATACATGGACCGCTCGCATACTTTATACGTTTCTTTATTGTTGAGGTTTTCTGCGCAATGTATCATGACTACACACGTGAATACCAATACAGCATCGTTATAGATTTACTCGACCCCTCCGTTGCTCAAAAACGTTTATGACTCCACGCAACAGGCTGCGTAACCACATACTCACGCCCTCGATTGATGGCGAAGCTCAGCGTCCCCGGCAAGTAGGAGTTGGCGGAGGGCAATGCTCGAGATTACGCATATTGCAGAGCCTTGAAAGGACTCATTTTGTGCGCGCCGAACAACAGCTGAAAACTTAAGATACCTGAAGTATGATCCATCCATAATGCCCAAGGAAAGGCCCTTTTTGCAGAGGCTACTGAAAACTAAGAATAGGATATTCAGCGTCCCTTGCGATTACCGTCTGCGTAATTGTATCGTAAGTGAAAGCGAGCGCGCTGCTGCGTAGCCTGCTCAGGCTACGCCCAGCTCTAAACTCTCTGGCGTTGTTCGAAGTGCGATCGCGATCGATTTTCCTACGTCCCGAACAGCCGTCGACAACTCGAGACGCTTTCTGTCCTAGACCACCATCTCGCCACCTCATTCTGTCATCATCCTTTCCCTTTGTTTAGCTGTTCGCTCAATTGCGTTCATCCCTGGGTGAGTGGCATCAGCCCGCGAGTACTCATCTCACTACAGCGCGCCTCAATTTATGCTGCCTGCCGTAACTAACGAACGGTAAGGCAGAGCCGCCTCTATCCGACTACGTATACAATTGTGGTCACAAGCCAGTGGCTATGGTCTTATACCTTCCATATCCTCGGCATACAGTGCTATGACCACTTCTACCACCGCGCCACCGTATGACAGTACGGTGGAGCAGCTATACCATGCTGCAAACGATGTTGAAATGCAGGTACGCCACTGTTGTCGGAGCCGGTCGCAGTCGTAGGTAACCACGAGAATCCGCCGGCAGGACGCATTCCCAACGAACAAGATCTATTTTTACATAGTTATCGATACGAACGTACTCATCGACTACTGTGGCATCATCGAGCAATTCTGCTTCGACGTCGAGAAGGCGGGTCACCCAATCATGGTCGTCATACCCAGTGTCGTCCTAGGGGAGCTAGATGGGTATGTTGCCGGACTCTCGAGCAGGACAACGGGATGCTATATACTGAACCATCTGGACGTGGCGCAGGCTCAAAAACCGGCCCGAGCTGCAGTGGTTTGCGCGGCAGGCGACCACATGGCTCCTGAAGAAGGTCAAGGAGAGGACGACGGTTAAGCTTCAGTCAGCGAAAGAGACACTCAGCCCCGGGGCGCGCACCGAGTCCGATGAGATTCGGAGGAACGACCTCGCCATCCGGGACTGTTGCCTGTACTTCGCCGACAGGAGCAGAGGCTTCGGCGCGCTCCTGGTTACCTTGGACAAGAACCTCAACCTTGAATGTCATAAAGAAGGTGGGTTCGGATGCCGGAGGCCTCCGTCGGTCAGCCTCCGCACGTCAGCGAAACGCGTCGTTCGGGGGCGGCCCTCTCATACGGATGACCAGCGTGCTGACGATGGCACCGCTACCTCTTCGCATCAGATATCGATGTTTGCTTGCCCCCGCAACGCAGCTGGTCAAGTCGCCTCCTGGCGAAGGCGCTGCCTGTGGCGGGGGTGAAGGTAGAGATATTCCAAGATCGAGAAGCGTTTCCGCGCTACCGCCCGTCTAAGACGCGTCAACGGCTCGGCCATACTGAGGGGCCTGCTGCGCTAGCACCGCGTCTGGCGATCGAGGACGTGGATATGATGGATGTAGACGACGCGGCGGGTCCGGATGCGTCGGAGGAATACGTTCCGCTGCATGCTCGGGATTCCCTGCATGCGCAGATAGCGGAGCACTTCACGCTTGTGCTGCGGGACTTGGCGCGCCGCGTACATCACGAGTGCAGAGAACCTTTGACGGTGTCCAACTCGGCGCACGCTCCGGCGTATAGGCGGACTGCGCTCTCGTCATGGACGGCCGCGGCATGCTTCAGCTATTTGGAGACGAAGAAGGCGTTCGGGCGCGAGGCGTGGATGCCGTACTTCTTCGCTCGGCGGGGGGAGCACGGGTGGCGCAAGGGGCAGGACTGGCCTCCCAGGATGTGGAATATGGCGCTGGATATGTTGGAGGAGGTCGGGCGCAAGTTTGGGGATGGGGCACTGCTGAGTTCTGTAGCTGCGGTTCGGCCTCATGTGCAGGAGGTGTGGGAGGCGAAGCTGCGCCCAATCTAGCTCTGCTATAATTGGATGAATGGAGCCCGGGAGACAGCACACCGAGTTATGGAGGGTGCGGACGCAAGTTTCGGATGTTATGCCGGCGACACGTAAGGATAGCTTTGGTGTCGGCGCGATAGACGAATGCATTGACTGCCTGATCGAGGAGCGAGGCGTCGGGAGTCGGTTGATCAAGAAAGTACTGCCAAGCGATGCAAGCGCCGGCTAGAAGCTCGGCTGTTGCATCTGAAAACCATCCGGCTCTGTTTGTTGGTGTCGTTGCTGCGACGGACAACCTGGTCCTGGGAGGGCTGCTGCAGCGTCCGCAGAGAAAAAGTGTGTGTTGTAATGGATGGAGTGGGCGAGAATGAAATGATAGGTAGTGGACAGCCTCTTGGCAGGCTGCGGGGCGGCACCAAAAAGGGAGAGAACTCAGAGGGCGACTCCAGTCGAGCTCCCGTGCCTGGCAGGTCCGGCTACAGTCCCACCAACAAGAACGTATCCTTCCCTCCCTTGCCACTACCCCCCTTCCTTTCCTTCCTACCCTCCCTTTCTCTCCTCCCGTCCGCCCCCCATGCTCCGGCGACGGACCGTCTACACGCTCCTCTGCCTCCTCGCCACCATCCTCGTTGGCACGGTCGTCGTCCTCTCCTCTATCTCATACTACCTCTCCATCGATTATGCTGCCTACATAACCGAAGACGAGGTCAACCTCGTTCTCAACGACTCCCAGCATGCCCTCCCAGAACGAATTCCACGGATTATCCACCAGACATGGAAGTCGGAAACCCTCCCGACCAAGTGGGCCAACGTCTCTCAGGGCTGTCGCGATGTGATGCCGGACTAGTGCGTATCCATCTCCGTTCGTATCTTACAGCGACCCTCACATATCTCTAGCGAGTACAAGCTGTGGACCGACGCAAGTGCTCGTGAATTCATCGCTCAACACTACAGCTGGTTCCTCGATACTTTCGACGGATACACCTACCCCATTCAACGCGCCGATGCCATTCGCTACTTCGTGCTATACCACTATGGCGGCGTATACATCGATCTCGACATGGGTTGCCTCCGAAGAATGGATCCTCTCTTGGTGCACTCTGTCATCCTCCCCAGAACCATACCTGTCGGTGTATCCAACGACCTCATGTTTGCCGAGAAGGGACACCCCTTCCTCGCACAGACGATCCACAACCTCATGAAGTTCGACTACAGCTGGGTCTTGAACTACCCCACCGTCATGTTCTCGACCGGCCCCATGTTCCTGTCTGCTCAGTACGGAGCCTGGACCTCCATCCATCCTCCCACCCCTGACCAGCCAGGAGGCGAAGTTCGTATCCTCCCGAAACCGCTCTACGGGAAGAACGCTAAGCCAGGCGAGGCTCCCCACTCGTTCTTCTCGCACTACTACGGAAGTAGCTGGCACGCAGACGACGCCGCATTCATCGGGTTCCTCGGCAAGTGGGGCAAGGGTCTCATGTGGATCGGTTTGGTTGTCCTCGTCGCGGGCCTCGTCCGCATGGCCCTCGCACCGAGCCCCAAGTCGCGCAACTTCCCCCGCATCGCTGGATACGAGGTTCTGATGCCGCGCTGGACGCAGAGGAACGGCAGATGGTACCTCGACATTGGCTGGTTCGCACTGCCGGCATCAGGCATCAGCACACACCCACCTTCGCCCATCACGCTCCCCAGCCCCAGCACCACCGACGACGAAGACGTACAATTGCTACCGTTCTACGACTCGTCTCGCTCGACATCCCCCACGCCATCCGAGATGTCGCTCGGCGTGGACCTCTACAACTCGCCTAGTGGCAACTCGATCGTTGACAGGGTACGACGCGCAGGCACTCGTGTCATGGACTCCGTCTTCGGCACGGAGGAGCCACCATCAACGCCCTCGCGTTCGCGCCGACGCCGTATGCGCTCGCGCGGCGTGCTCTTCTTCCTCCCCGCGTTCTTCGCGCCTGAGCAGAACCAGGTGGAGACGCTCGCCTTCACGCCGCACGCGCGGAGCTCGTCTTTCGCCCGTCCGCACGCTGTAGACAGCTATCCGGTGTCGTCACTACCACCAGAGAAGCAGCGCTACGCTTCTGAGCTTGCCGCCGCTGGGCTGCTGCCCGTCGTCGACAGCCGCGGACGCACAGGAGGCTCGTCCTCCGACGTCTCCTCTCCGTCATCCACGATCTGTTAGCCAGGCCGGCCCCGGACTGGGTGCGGCGCGCCAGGTGCTGCGGAACGTCCGGGAAGGCGCGAGGGGTGGGACTTTGGGAGGTTCTGGTCATGAGAAGAAGTTGGAGCAGGAGAGGAAGAGACGATGAGCGTGAGACGTACGTCACGTCATGTTTTGGAGGACAGAACCTGCGGGGAGTGTGGGCGGACCGGTCCTGCCATGCCTGCCGCCGACGAGCAGTTGAGAGCTCGACGCTCGACGCTCCGGGACAGGCGTGAGACAGAGACACCGGGCCTGTACCGTACATCCCCGCTCGCACGACGCCCCGTGCGTAGGAGGGCGCACGGGGCGGTGGGTATACCATTCCCTCCTTGAGTACCCCATCGCGCTGCGCGAGACACCGCTGGCCGGGCGTTCGCTCGTGGGACGCTGCATTGCATGCAGCGGCTCGGCGGGCGGACGCTGCCCTCAATCACTGCAGGTCGGCCGGCGCGCAGCGCAGAAGTTGTTCATCACCAGTCGTGTTTGCGTTTGCGTTCGTACGTTGTGCATCTGTCGCTTCCGCTCGTTGCCCGCGCACGCTCATTCGCTTCCCAGTCCGCCGCCCGTTGTCGTACTCGTACTCATAATCGTGCAGTCGCCGCCGTGTCTGTTCGTGCGCAACTGTGTGTTCATGCTTTGTGCGCTTTCTTGCTACGTTTTCTTTCGTCCTGCGATAGACGCTGTTTATTCCTCATTGTGCGTTTCTCCCCTCCCCGTCTCCGTATTCATTATTATTTCACACAAACGTATGGACGACAAATGGGTCCCTAATCATACATTGTGGCTGGCGGCGACGTGCTGTGCGGCTAGCCAGATGTTCACAGTAGAAGTAGTTTACGTACACGCATATACGAATGTTTGGACAACCCATCTCCTGAATGTGTGCGAAAAACCGATGGTGCCTGGCTGTTCCGACATGTTGAGAAAAGTGCTGCCAGACTGCAATAACGAATCAGCAACGTTCTTGCTCATCATTCGCGATAGACCGATAGCAGAACTCCAGACCTCCCGACTACAATTTCTCACACGGAGCAATACAGGTCCTATGCCGTATTAGAGCGCGAGTGACTGAACAGTTGAGGTATCTGTCTGCGCATTGGATAGTACAGGCTGCCCGACTGCCCACAACGACAGCCCGGCGCAATTCCAGGGATACCGTACATACATCGTACATTATGTTGAGCACTGCCTCTCCTTGTTTGCCGTAGCTTCATCCAACGTCGCCTGCATTCAGACCGCATCCCCGCTACCGTGTCCACATATCATGGAGCCGAAGCCTCAGGTCACAGTCACCACCTATAGCAGGTCAGCGGGGCTGACGTCGGGCCCAGAAATGACAGCCTTGATGACCGGCTTGCCGTCGGGGCTCTTGCCTGCCCGCGTCGCCTGGAAAGCTTCGACGGCCTGGTCGAACGAGTAGCGGTGAGTGACAAGGGGCTTGAGGTCGATGCGGCCCTGCGAGACGAGGGCGATGGCGAGCTGATAGTCACCAGGCTAATGGCAGGAAAGGAGACGAGATGGTCAGAGTGGATGTCGCGGAACGCGGGGCGAGGGACGTACGCCATAGCGGAACGAGCCTTTGAAGTCGATCTCCTTCACGAGCAGCGTCGTGATTGGGATCACGATCTCCGGTGCGCCCATCCCGACCTATACAAGCAAACAACGCGTCCCAAGTCAGCAGACGGTCTGAGATACCTGAACACAGTCGCCGCGAAGGAACTCGAGCCCACCTGGACGTAACGCCCACCGTGCTTCGCAATGTAGATGCCGGTCTGGATGGACACCTCCGCGCCCGACGCGTCGACGATGAGGTCGACGGCCTTCAGGCCGCGCTCCTCCAGTCCAAGCTGCGTCTGCATCTGCTTCGCGTTGCGCCTCGAGTACTCGATGCGCGACTCGCCCTCCTGGAACTGCGGGGGGAGGTACGTGTCCGTCGCCGCGTACGACTTGGCGAACTCGAGGCGGGAGGGCACGATGTCGACCGCGATGACGCGCGCAGCGCCAAGGGCGCGTGCGACGGCCATGCAGAGGAGGCCGACGGGTCCGGCGCCGAAAACGACCACAGTCTCGGCGGGCTTGAGGCCGGCGACGTTCGCCACAGAGTGGATCGCGACCGAAAGAGGCTCCATCTGAGATGTGAGAGCGTGTACGAGCAGTTAGCACATGAAGATCAACGAGGAGAGGGTGCGTTCATTCAACTGACCATGGCACCATCCTCGAGAGTGAGGTTGTCCGGCAGCTTGTAGCAAAGATCGG
>NW_006766897.1:235484-238300 GCF_000275845.1 Dichomitus squalens LYAD-421 SS1
GACGCGTCGACGATGAGGTCGACGGCCTTCAGGCCGCGCTCCTCCAGTCCAAGCTGCGTCTGCATCTGCTTCGCGTTGCGCCTCGAGTACTCGATGCGCGACTCGCCCTCCTGGAACTGCGGGGGGAGGTACGTGTCCGTCGCCGCGTACGACTTGGCGAACTCGAGGCGGGAGGGCACGATGTCGACCGCGATGACGCGCGCAGCGCCAAGGGCGCGTGCGACGGCCATGCAGAGGAGGCCGACGGGTCCGGCGCCGAAAACGACCACAGTCTCGGCGGGCTTGAGGCCGGCGACGTTCGCCACAGAGTGGATCGCGACCGAAAGAGGCTCCATCTGAGATGTGAGAGCGTGTACGAGCAGTTAGCACATGAAGATCAACGAGGAGAGGGTGCGTTCATTCAACTGACCATGGCACCATCCTCGAGAGTGAGGTTGTCCGGCAGCTTGTAGCAAAGATCGGCGGGTATGGGGTAGTACCGCGCGAGGGTACCGTCATAAGGGGGCGTCGCCGCGAAGATGATGTCTGGGCAGAGCTAAGCGTCGTTTGTCAGCTCTCCGTAGCGACATATTGCGTCTCATGAGAGCACACCTCGTAGCGGCCACGCTTGCAGGCATCGCACTTGCGGCACGTAGCACCAGGCTCCATTGCGACGCGGTCCCCGGGCTTGAGGTCAGTGACCTTGCTACCAACTGAACGCGCATCAGGCGATTGGCACACAAAGTCGACCGAGAAGTCATGATGGCATACCTTTGTGCACGACACCAGCAGATTCGTGACCCAGAACCTACACAAGACTTTAGTTGTTGAAAGCAAGTTCAGAAATTGAAGACGCACCATGGGGTTCTCGACGATGAAGTCGCCGATGCGGCCATGGACAAGGTAGTGGACATCGGAACCACAGATACCTTTGTACCACGATTAGCAGATGACTGCGATCGCGACGGATGGCATGGACGTACCAGTCTTCTTCACGGCAACGAGAACCTCATCGTCCTTGACTTCGTGAAGGCGTGAGCGCTAGGATCTACGTCATACATCACGAAATGGCCTACTATCGGGGATGGGTCTCTCCTCGTAGACGACCTCCTCAACCTTCTTGAGCACAAACGACGGGTTGTTAGACATGGCTGCAGAAGCAGGCGGGGAAGAAGGAGGATTCTCGGTAGACAAGGGTGGTGTGGGCCATTATCCCGCGGGGGTATTTGTGGAAAGAGCGGGCTCCCCGGACCGGGAGCGGGGAACATCTGGACTTGGCTCATATGACTGGGGTGAAAGGGGCGGAAGAACGATGGAAGTCGTCGATAGCGATAGTGAGCGACGGATGTACTATTGCGCTCTGCGCTGGCCGCTACTCCGGTGGGCAGACGACACAAGTGAACAAGTCTGCGTACCAGACCATAGCGTCGTCCTCCGGGAATACGAGCCGCTGCCTACCAAACCTGGTCACGGACTTGCCTTCCGAGGACTCGAGAATCTACAGCACATTTTGCCTCATGCAAAAGAGAGCCAAGTACTGAGCATCGTGAAATCGCCGATGGAAGAAAAGACGTCCTCCACAGGCTATATCCACGCCAAACGAACGTGCGCGTACGACACGTTCCTGTAAAAGCGACAGCGCACAAAACGGCACGGCAACATGTATACTCTCTCAGCATCCTGTCTCGCTTTCTTCGCCTCCAGAACGCATCTCGTCCACGAATTCGTACAGTAGTGATAATATAATGAACATCGACGGGGACAAGCCTGAGATTGGCACTAACCATAGGTGCATTCTAAACAGCTATCGAGCCACCGGTGTACATGGACGACGCATTTTCTCACAAGAACCGCAGGATTGTGAGAAACTTGATCATCTGCTTGAGCTGTAGGTGTCGGTCGTGGGCGCGTTTCAGAATGTTCGAGCTCCGGCGACAAGCTTCATGCAGGCTTCTTCCTCCTAAGGCATCTCTCGCTCTTTGTTCGGTTGGACTCGGCGTCTTCGCAGAGGGCGCATTATGGGCGAAGGCGTACGTCGCACGTATTCTTGATCGGGCACCATCCAAGCCTTTTATGAGAATGTCACGAGTCCAGAGTCACCTATAGCAGATTGGCAGGGTCGACGTCGGGCCCGGAGATGACCGCCTTAATGACCGGCTTGCCGTCGGGGCTCTTGCCCGCCCGTGTTGCCTGAAAAGCTTCGGCAGCCTGGTCAAACGAGTAGCGGTGAGTGACAAGGGGCTTGAGGTCGATGCGGCCCTGCGAGACGAGGGCGATGGCGAGCTGGTAGTCACCGGGCTGGTGGGAGGAATAAGAAGCAAGATCAGAGGGCGCGGAAAAGTAATACGGGACGAGGGAAATCGCTTACTCCGTAGCGGAACGAGCCCCTGAAGTCGATCTCCTTAACGAGCAGCGTCGTGATTGGGATCTGAACTTCCGGAGTACCCATCCCGACCTATACAAGCACACGACGACCGGAAATTAGCAACTGGTCCGAGCAACCGAAGAACAGTCTCAAGGAAGGAACTTTTAGCGCACCTGGACGAACCGCCCGCCGTGCTTGGCGACGTAGATACCCGTCTGGATGGACACCTCCGCGCCCGACGCGTCGACGATGAGGTCGACGGCCTTCAGGCCGCGCTCCTCCAGTCCAAGCTGCGTCTGCATCTGCTTCGCGTTGCGCCTCGAGTACTCGATGCGCGACTCGCCCTCCTGGAACTGCGGGGGGAGGTACGTGTCCGTCGCCGCGTACGACTTGGCGAACTCGAGGCGGGAGGGCACGATGTCGACCGCGATGACGCGCGCAGCGCCAAGGGCGCGTGCGACGGCCATGCAGA